>NC_085136.1:208986436-209011436 GCF_035046485.1 Aedes albopictus | reverse complement strand
ATCAAGAAATTGACACTCAAAACACTGCTCCACATAGATTTTACCTCCCGGGGGTTCTTCAATTGCCGATCATGCCGTGGCTCGCGCTCCTATATTTGTAAGGTGGGCGGCTTAATGTATGCAGTCTAAATACATATTCAAATGAAGAATCTATCGGGCGGAGCACCGAAATCGAAGCAAGGTAGCACAGGTAGGTCACAGACCAGTAGAGAAACAAATATAGCAGCACCGAAAGAGCGTTTGCATGTTACAACTGCAACAAGTTTGGTGTTATTTTGTGGTTTGTTTTAGGAGTCTATTTTTTCGAGGAATGTTTTTTTTGCTCTTCATGATGGGAACCTGGTCTAGCACGTGCAGTGGGAATTCATGAATGAAAACTGTGCAATTATTATCGATCGAATACAACAGAGAGGTAGTGAGCGAAGAGTTGTTTTAGTTGATATGCATCTATTGAGGCATGTAACAGGAGGGTGGATTTGGAGATGGGTAAATGAGGTATCAAATTGCTGTCTTCAACTTGCAATCAGCCTATTGTGATTTCTGTACTTAGATTAAAGTAATCAAAGCTGTTGTTTTTTTAAGTGTTATAGCTGAATATGTTATAAACTATTTTATTTTTAACGTTTAGTATCATACTGGTTTAACAACAGTTTTCTGCTGTTATCTCAATTATAGGTGGCCATCTATGCTGTCCTTCATCAGGCTTAACGATAATTTTATTCAAATTTGTTAAATTTCTGCAATAAGAGGGAATCAATTAAAAAAAACTGATCGTTGTAGTTTTCATCATATTTTGTCAATTTTTATAATTTAACCCTCCTAAAATGTTAGACTAGCACCGTAGCGTAGTGTACGTTAAGCGAGCCTGTCTGGCTCATATTGACCTCAACATTCTACTAGGGTTAAACATTCATAAAAGCTTAGTTTCGTCCGTTAAAATAATCTTAATTTCTTTGCAATTAATACAGATATTTAAAAAAAGGTTTTTAAGTAAAACAAAACATATCAGAACGATAGTTTTTAACTAACAGGAACAGTCTTGAAAAGATACGAGGTACGAACATGTCGTTTTTGTATGGATATTAAACTAATATAAAACAAGATATCTAGACGCCCACAATTTATCATATGATGTCATCGAATAGCTCCAACATTCAGAGTTCAAAAACCTCAACTCAAATACACACCGGAAATCGATTTCAAGCAAATAGTTTTCTTGTTCGCCACAAACATAAAATAGAATTGCACGACATCCCATCCATCAATAGTTTTGTTGCAGGTTAGCAGTAAACATAACTAGCAGGATAGAGGAAAAGTCCCATTTTAAAATCCATTCAACAAAACTTTCGCTCCAAGCTTCCACATTCAGTTCGCCCATCGAAGCCAACCAAACCAATTGATACGATAGGCGGTCGACACGGTGGGGATCCGTCACGAAAACTTGTTACTTCCAGTTGGCGTCATCCTCGTTCTCGTCGCTACGCTGCACGGCACGGTGTAGTCAGCGATTGATGGGCTTCAGGACGCGTCGTTTCTGGCATGTCTATTTAAATGTTCAAGGAGCACGACGGCCGACGCAACCTGTGTACCCTCGTTAGAGGTGGGAGTTACCGGTAGCTATGGCGATATATTGGTTTTGCGTTGGATATTAGACTGGCGCAGTAGTAAGTAGAATAACATGTTTTAAATTTCCAAGTGTTTTTGAGATTTCTGAAATTTCGATGTTTTTTTTTCGGAGTCATCGCTACTAGAACATTACTAGCACTAAGCTGAGAAGTAAGTCAGTCCCAGTTTGGAGAATAAAAAGTAGAAAAAACGAAAGGAAAGAATTATCGCATCCACAGCGCACTAATTTATCGAATCAAACTTTGTGCTGAGCTATTGAAAATTACCTTGAATATCATATCACGATTAAAATATTTGGGAAATATTATAAATTGTGATACAAAAGATGAAAATGAAAATAAATGAAAAGAATAATCATCAACAGTTATCGGATCGAAACAGTCTATTGTACATCATGGTATCATTGCCGGTGCTACTAGTGCACAATACGGCAAAAGGAGTAATATTATGATGGACAGGGCTCGTGGATTCGTGCACATCATGTTTGTCATGTGGTTACTGAAATCGGTGAGGAAAGTAATAAGTGTGAAACTTGAGCATGAGCAACGAACGATTTCAGCGCATTCTAACAAAATACCCATAATACTCTATGATGAGCTTGATGTAAGGCGACAGTTCCATTAGACATTCGATGCTCCCATTTTGATCCTACACGTTCAGAAAATTCACACAAAACTGAGCTAAAGTGGGATAACTCAAAAATGAGTAAATTTTTTTTTTCCAGCGATAGCGCTGGCACAAGTGCGAAAATCTTATCAGTTTAAGTCGTATAATATTCTTGCTGACGTGAAGAATATTATACGGCCTAAATTGGTTGGATTTTTGCACTTGGGCCAGCGCTATCGCTGGAAATGCAATTTACTCATTTTTTGAGCTGTTCCAGTTTAGCTCAGTTTTGTGTGAATCTAACTCATTTTAGAGTAACATTTTCTTAGCGTGTATTCGAAAGCAAATATATTTTTGTATTCCTGAATGTTAACTTTTAACAAATCTGACTTCTGCAAATCTGAGCGTTTGTAGGCTGTTCGAGCCTGTATGAAGTTGATCTTCAATATTAACTTTTTTTTCTCGATTAGCCTAGATAGCTTGTAGTGTCGTTAGCGATTGTCTATTGGACATTTTTTGAAAAATTTTGCCTGTCCCGATCATTTTGACGGACAAACGTGAGGTGATCGAAAGGTGGAAGCAGCACTTCGACGAGCACCTGAATGGCGCAGAGAATGTAGGCACGGGGGACCAAGGCAGCGGAGGAAATGACTATGTTGGTGCAGCAGTGGACGGGAAGAACCAACTCCTACTCTGAGGGAAGTTAAGGATGCCATCCACCAGCTCAAAAACAACAAAGCGGCTGGTAAGGACGGTATCACAGCAGAACTCATCAAGATGGGCCTGGAAAAGTTGGCCATCTGTCTGCACCAGTTAGTAGTCAAAATTTGGGGAACCGAACAGCTACCGAAGGAGTAGAAGGAAGGGATAATCTGTCCCATCCACAAGAAAGGCGACAAGTTAATGTGTGAGAACTTTCGAGCGATCACCATTTTGAATGCCGCCTACAAAGTGCTATCCCAGATCATCTTCCGTCGTCTTTCACCTAAAGTAAATGAGTTCGTGGGAAGTTACCAAGTCGGTTTCATCGACGGCCGGTCGACAACGGACCAGATCTTCACTGTACGGCAAATCCTCCAGAAACGTCGTGAATACCAGGTCCCAACGCATCACCTGTTCATCGACTTCAAAGCGGCATACGACAGTATCGACCGCACAGAGCTATGGAAAATTATGGACGAGAACAGCTTTCCCGGGAAGCTGACTAGACTGATAAGAGCAACGATGGACGGTGTGCAGAACAGCGTAAGGATTTCGGGTGAACTATCCAGTTCATTTGAATCTCGACGGGGACTACGACAAGGTGATGGACTTTCCTGCCTACTATTCAACATCGCCCTGGAAGGTGTTATGCGACGAGCCGGGCTCAACAGCCGGGGTACGATCTTCATGAAATCCAGCCAATTTGTCTGTTTTGTGGATGACATGGATATTATTGCTAGAACATTTGGAACGGTGGCAGAACTGTACACCCGCCTGAAACGTAAAGCAGCACTGCCGTAATTCTGCAAAGTGACGTAAGCGCCATTCAAAATTTCGACATTTGTTGGTATATTATTTAAAATATCTGATGTAAAAATAACACTGTGGTATGCTTGCTGTACTAGAATGCAAGATCTATTCGTAATCTATCATCTATGGAAAGAAACTTACAGGATAACCAAGAGTTTTATGCATTATAACCAAAAAATGTGCCAAAACTATCAATGTCGCTTATGTCACTCTGCAGAATTACGGCAGAGCAAAGGTCAGACTGGTGGTGAATGCGGCTAAGACAAAGTACATGCTGGTAGGTGGGACTGAGCGAGACAGGACAAGCCTTGGCAGCAATGTTACGATAGACGGTGATACCTTCGAGGTGGTAGAAGAATTCGTCTACCTCGCTTCCTTGCTAACGGCTGACAATAACGTGAGCCGTGAAATACGAAAGCGCATCATCAGTGGAAGTCGTAAGAAACTGCGGTCAAAAAAGATTCACCCCCGCACCAAATGTACCATGTACAAGACGTTAATAAGACCGGTGGTTCTCTACGGGCACAAGACGTGGACGATGCTCGAGGAGGACCTGCAAGCACTCGAAGTTTTCGAGCGACGCGTGCTAAGAACGATCTTCGGCGGTGTGCAGGAGAACGGTGTGTGGCGGAGAAGGATGAACCACGAGCTTGCTGCACTGTACGGCGAACCCAGCATCCAGAAGGTGGCCAAAGCCGGAAGGATACGGTGGGCAGGGCATGTTGCAAAAATGCCGGACAACAACCCTGCAAAGTTGGTGTTTGCTAACCATCCGGTTGGTACAAGAAGGCGTGGAGCGCAGAGAGCACGATGGGCGGACCAGGTCGAGCGTGATCTGGCGAGTGTTGGGCGTGACCGACGTTGGAGAGCTGCAGCTGCAAATCGAATATTATGGCGGCAAATTGTTGATTCGGTATTATCATGAATTTGATGTTAACTAAATAAATGAAATGAATGAATGTTCAAGAATTTATCCGCAAATTCTTCAAAGATTCGTTTGAAAATCCCAACTCCAGCCCTCCAAGGGTTCTCCTGAAAATTCCTTCGGAAATTTCTCTAGGGATTCTTTTTGAGAACTTCACTAGAGATTTCTTTGGGAATCTCATCTCCAGTTCCATCGGGAACTTCTTCATTGATTTTTCTTTCGGGAATTCCTCGAAGAAACCCTTCCGGGATCATTCTAGAAATTTCTGATAACCCTGCAAAGTTGGTGTTCACCACTGATCCGGTTTGCGCAAGAAGACGTGGAGCGCAGAAAGCACGATGGGCGACCCGATGGAGCGTGATCTGGCGAGTATGCGGCATGATCGAGGTTATGAAGAGCATACGGTTTTTTTTAGATTTGTGTTTTGAGGACGCGAGTAAAGGTTCAAGTTGGGTATTGTAGCAGCCATGTTGGGATTATGTGGAGTTTCTCCTGAGTATACTCTTATTTTTCCTCAGTATACGTCTTATTTTTCCATTTCTTCGCGTAATATGTGAATGACGACCTACAGCTTACCGTCAGTATCGTATCATGCCCTCCTTCATTGTCATGTATCTGCATACCAATGATAGACATATCATGTTAGACACGTAGCCATACATCATTCAACAAATTGCAACAAATTCAATTTACAACTCCTTCCGGAATGCGTCATTCGCTTTCCCTGCAGCAACTTAGCCTCAATATATCACCTCCGGCTTGATTCTTAAGGTTTTCATAAAATTGGATTTATTGCATTTAATGTCCCGATGTTCCCGAAGCTACTGATACTCCACCTCACCTCAATCAGACAATTTAGTAGTCAATGAAGGACTCATGTCCCGAATCGGGAATTGCACGAATGGCAGAAGGCTCGTGTCACTACCACACTATGCTATGTATCGTTCAACCATGCTGCCCCTTAAAACCACACAAAACAACTTGCACCCCCAAATCCATACAGGAAACCGAATGGAAAGGGGAGTCCTTTTCTAGGAATGTTCTTTTGTTCCAGTTTCGCATTTTCTTCACTCGCACTACACCCACTACCCAGGTAGTCACTTTTAGTTTAAGAACGCCGAAGAATGCGTCGCCATAGGCATCATACAAGTCGTGTGAATAGTAAGCTTTAACATTCCCGATTCAGTCTGTTTTCATACGCGACCATAATCACATCGTTGCCGTCATCTTCGCCGGTGGTTTTCGCGCGTACTTACTGTTTGCTCGGGAAGCAAATGTTTTCTTTGGACAACTATTTCGCGACTGGAATCTTACACCACCAACTTGGCGATTGCGTGTGATTTAGCAATTATATTACGAACATGGAAATCTACCACTTCAGTATTAGACTTGTGGTTTGAAGACAGTAGTATTTAGAATCAACAGTATTATCGGCTTCCAGAGTGTTAGAGATATTATGGTTAAAATCCGCACTGGACTAAGTGTGACGACAAAAATGAGAATTCGTGAACAGTTGGCGCGAGAAATTTGCGATCCGAAATCGTGTTTAAGTCAGAACATCATCATCAGGGAGATGGTTTTGCTCCAAAAGGAACACATGTAATGACATTTTTTTACATATAATGCACTTAGAGACTGTTCAAATAATTGCCCAAAAATCACCTAGTCCACTCTAACTTCTAATAATTATTGGTCAAATAAAATCCATTCCCAAATGTATATCTAATAATTTATCAGTTATAGCGACTTAGCTAAGCAATCCTAATTTTATGGTAGTGCTTACTGCATTTGAGGTAAAATCAAACTAACATTGTGTTTGGCCCTTCATGATTCTTTTAGACCATTCCAAAATGAGGAACAGTTTTTGCGTTTACTAATAAAAAAAATATTCCGAGTTAGTTAACAATAACAGTGAGTAAGGGGTGCTGGAAATGGGTTGGGGGTGATGTGGTTTAATTGGTGATTGCTTTATGTTCAAGAGGTGTTGAGGGCAGATAGAAATGGGAATTCTAGAGTCAATATTCAATGCTTCAGCATAAGAAATGTTTTTTTTTATTTGTGCATTTTACAGCACAACTATTCAATTTTTTACTCCTACTTCTTGTTATGAGATCTCTACAGGAACGCAGCCTTCTTGAAATGAACGAACATCTGACCGATAAGTACTGCCGTTTGCAGCATAGTTTACTATGATAATGGGGATTCCCGGGTAGACGAGAATATCTAAATCATATCACAAATCAAACATTTTTTGCTGTCATAGCTCGATGTGATTTTGATGGTGCTATTCCAAAATCTAATGAATATCGCACGAATAGCTCAAAGTGATATGCTATCATTTTTTGTTGTTGTCGGAATAGCTGAAAAATTCTACATAAGAACAAGTTTAGCTCTTCTGCACGAAACGGAACACATATACCCATAGAGATGGCTCAATGATAGTGAAATGCCATGTGCCCCTTTCTGAGCTGTGGAAACGAAGAACCGCATGCTCTTATTCCCATGTTATTTACAACAGCGAGCCAAAGCTGAGCGGTAAGCATCGCCACCCGTGAATCCTAAGATCGTAGGTTCGATGCTGACATTTTTTTTTATTTTTTATTTTTCTAAAAAAATGACAAATCTTGTCTGCTATTGTTTTGATCTTGTAATATCTTAACGAGCTATTATTGAGTAGTTCATCATATTCGATTTTGCTATTATTTCTGATCTTTTACCTCTTATATCAATCAAACCAATATCAGTTTTTGCTCTTCAGTAATTCAATCAATAATAACTGAATATGCTATTCATTAGATTTTTCCACCTACTCGGGTAACTATAGAATCGACTGAATGGACACCAAATCGCTTTGCTCCTTTCAAATCTCCAAAACTTGATTACTTCAAATAATATGTTTTGGTAAAACTGCTTGTTTGCAGAGTTGCTACAAGGTAATTTTTTTAAATTTTGGTAGGATATTACTGTCAAGTTTGCTCCGGAAGTGGATAATGCATCGTATGAAGATCAGATCTATCAGTATGAGCTTTTTCTTCTGAAATGAATAGAACACTTTGTCAGGCATCACATCCGTGACGTATTTCTGACAAACTCACCTCTTCATGTGAACCAATATGCTTACCAAAATGTAAAGTCCACTTTGATTCGTTCACACAATGTTGTTAACGATATCGAAAAATCATTCCAAAGTAATCTTGTTTGGGTGTTTTCTTGGATTCCCAGGATACTTTTGAATGAAACGATTACTTATTGGAAGCTGCACGGATTTCTTGGTTTATCTTTAATGATTTCCAATTGAATTTACCAAATGCTCAAAAACCTACATCTTTTCTCGACATTACGTCAAGCAGCAATTGGATTTTTGAGTGTTTGTGGATGCCCCCATGCGGCAGTCTTGTCGCCACTTTTGTGGAATCTCGTAGCAGATTGAGACAACTCAATGTGGTTTTCCTACTATGGTATTGCCCACGACAAGCCTCCACAGGCTGCTACATTTGTATGTCTAAGTTGAGAATCCAACTCTGGAACTTCACATCATTTGATATGTAACTATCTAGTTTTTGGGCAACTGCTTCTCTGAGTACTAGGTAAACACTTGATTAAGTGAAACTTACCCAAGAAGCCTGCATCTTCAGGATGTTCTGTTGTTCTGAACCCACTTTGGTAAGTAACTGTAGGCTTAATTTACGCTTTATGCGCTTTTACTGTGCCATTTTCAGTAAATCGCTGAACAAACAGCCACTATTTGAACCCATTGTGGTACGCTTATGCGTTAGTACTCTTTTCTAAGATATATTTTCCTATTTCCCTAGCTGTCCCTCAGGTAGATGATGAAATAGGCTTTTATTATTGCGATGGCACAAATGTCCCAAATGGAGGATAACGTGCCTTTGATACCTGACCACCAGCAGTCACTTATTTGGTCATTTTGGTGTTGTTTATTCGTAAGCCCAATCCTCGCAGTCTCCCTCTTAAAATGTATGAACACCTCTTCCATGGCCCATTGCCGATGATGTCGATATCGTTCGCGAAACCCAGGAGTATATGCGACCACGTGACATCGGTTCCGCTTCTTTGCACGCCAGCTCTCATTCTCGCTCCTTCTAGTGCTATGTTGAACAGTGAGTTTCAAAGAGCATTGCCCTGTACTAGTCCATCTAAGGTTAGGAAAAATGACGAAATGTCATTCGCAACCCGCACACTTGATTTCGATCCGTGAAGCGTAAGAATCAGTCTAATCAGCTTCGCCGGAAAACCATGTTTGATCATTATCTGCCATGAATCGTACGCCGCCTTGAAATCAATAAACAGATGATGGATCTGCAAGTTGTGCTCCCGAAATTTATCGATAATCTGTCGCAGCTGAACATCTGAATCTATCGTTGATCGGCTGTCACGAAAACCCGCCTGCTATTCGTCGACGAAGTACTCCTTAATCGGCCTCAGCCTGTTAAACAGAATTCCGGACAATATTTTGTACGCTGAATTGAGAAGTGTTATTCCTCTGTGATTCGCGCACTAGCAGGCAGTTCTTCCTCTTCCCATATCATCAATATAATACGGTGTAAAAGTTGATACAGCTGCTCCCTGCCGTGCTTAGGAAGTCTGGCCAGGAGTTCGTTCTTCCCAGCAGCCTTGTTGTTCTTCATTCCTCTAATGACTGTCTTGACCTCAACTAACGACGTTCAATCCGGCTTATTCAACGTCGATTCGAATTATGTTTGTCACTCTTCCGTTTTCGCCCGCCGTTCAACAATTCCTCGAAGTGCTCTCTCCTCCTGGCAGCCACCCACCATTGTGTTATCTGTCAGCAAGTTTCCATCACGGTCATTACACATGACGAGAGAAGGCGAAGTTTTTCTCCGCACGCCATTGACAGTTTCGAGAAACCTCGGCATATCATTCTGTTTCATACTCTCTTGCGCCTGAATAACCACAATTTCTTCATGCTCTCTTTCCTTTTTTCGGATACTATTGCTTCCCTATATCGCTCTCTGCTCTGGGTTCCCGACACCAGCATCCAACTTCTGCCAACATTCGTATTGTCGATACCCTCTGGCAATCCTCGTCGAACCATCCGTTCCTAGGCGATCTATAAGCAGTGTCGTACTCCCCGCTCCGGGGAAGGACTCCCACAGAGTGTCGAGATTATCTCGTTGATCTCACCTATCCGCTCGTCCAGCTTCTGCTGAAAAACACTGTATGTTGAAACGCATCGATCGAAGTTTCCTCGACTCCGGCACGGTTGATAACCGAGCTCGAATCTTACTATCTACGAGATAGTGATGTGAGTCGATGTTGAGACCCCGAAAAGTTCTAGAATTCAATGACGTCCGAGAAGTGTCGGCCATCTACCAGAACATTTGGTTGCAAACTTCGTCGTTTGGGTGTCTCCATGTGTCTTAGCGTGGTTCAAAAAATCGTTTTTGCTCCACACCGCTTATTCGATTCATAACCAGATTATATGCCTTCTCCCAAAATTTGAGCTCATTTGGTTGAAAATTGAGACTGCACAAGCCCATCCAAGTTTGTATGGGAATTACTATGGGAAAACGATGTTTTTCATTCAAACGACTGTAGCATTTCCCCATGTGCCCTAGAGGGTTAGTTGACCCTTGGTACTCCTAGGCTACTGTATCAGCTAAAACTTTGCCGAAGACCGCATTCAAATCGGACGCCTCATTAATTAGTTATCGATTTGGATCCAACTGGACAAACTTGAACAGTGATCTTACAGATTCCTAGCCGGCAACATTGCTGCACATGGCGCCAAAGATAGCACACTGAAATCATGGCTACTATGTTTCACTGCAAAATGCAGTGATGCCCGCCGAATAGTTTAACCATCATGAGTAAAGATTTCAATTCTGGATAAAAATCGGTAACTAATTAATGAGGCGTTCAATTTGAATGCGGTCTTCGGCAAAGTTGTAGCTGATAGAGTAGCCTAGGAGTTCCAAGGGTCAACTAACCCTCTAGGACACTTGAGGAAATGCTACGGTCGATTGAGTGAAAAACATCGTTTTCCCATAGTAATTCCCATACAAACTTTGAAGAGCTTGTGCAGTCTCAATTTTCAACCAAATGAGCTCAAATTTTGGGAGAAGGCATATAATCTGGTTAGGAATCAAATAAGTGGTGTGGAGCAAAAACGATTTTTTGAACCACGCTAATGTGTCATTGCGGATAGTGGCCATCCCCCTGGTAGCAAAAAAGTCTCAAAAGACTCAACTCAGGCCCTTGCAACGCGTTGCCATAAATGACAGAGTGTAGGCTCTCCGTACCGATAATTAATTGGTTATGGAAGAAGTCTCCTCTCTTCCTATTTGCGCTTTGGCTTTACCGCTTTACCGATGACAATCTTAACGTTGTGTTGGGCATTCTCCATAGGTCTTGTTAAGACATTTGTAAAACGCTTTCTCGGCGCATATACATTCTCTTCAGCCTGAAGTTAAAGAATTTGTCTGAATTCCACAATACGCAGATCCACTTCCACCTCATAACTCGCTAAATGTGAAACATCAGTAGATACAAATATGGCTGCCACAAAAACCAATAAATTTTTCAAAATAAAAAAAAAACATTTGTTATCGGAGTTGGATGAAATCATGCGACATGCAATAGACTTATACGGATACTGTCAGCATTATTCGAATAAGAGATTGCAGTGACGAACCCAAACAGGAATAAAAAATCATAAATCTACGCTCAATTTTTCCGTAACAATGTCCATTTGTCCAACTAGTGTAGTGTGTACCAGACAGTTTTAAACGAATTATAATTCATTAGGTCTCTGTTGTTTCTGCATGCTTTTAACCGTTCCTCGCACAAAGTAAACGAGAAGCTGCAAGTGCATGTTCATGTGCATTTGCCCGGTTCATGTTTTGAGGTCCACTTCCTTTCAAAATCTCTGACGGTTGAAATTCACTTTACTCGTACATGTGTGTCTCGTGACTGGTGGGTAGATGACACAATGGAGTTCCTTCATCTGCACCAGTGAAATTGTGTCTGATCGCAACGAACATTTTAGCAAACTCTCTTTTTCTCGATGACTTGATTAATCTACTCTAACAACAGACCCTACTTTTCACATTTGTAGCTATTACTTTTAGGCTGTGAACCGTTTCGCTTGTTCGTTTAACTTTTAGTTAAAATTTGACACTTCGATAGTTATTTTGAAAATAACCCTACTCCCGAGCAGGGTTAGTCTTGACAGTTCGATAGTTATTTTTTGTTCGCAATGATTTGGCTGCGTACTGTATTTTGTTCCAAATTACTACTCGTCTGTCAAATTTCAAATGGGCCGCCATCGTGGTTATTTTTTAACTTTTCGATGGCAAATAACTATCAAAGTGTCAAATTTTAACTAAAAGTTAAACGAGCAAGCGAAATGGTTCACAGCCTTAGTACGATAGTCAAGCTTTTACCTATTCTCATGCCTTGTAAACTCTTTTCTCTTGCAGGCGTAAGCTGAACGGGTATTCCAGTTTGGACTTCTTTATTATGCCTATATCTGAAAAATCTCGACTTAAT
Organism: Aedes albopictus; assembly: GCF_035046485.1. Lineage (NCBI taxonomy): Eukaryota > Metazoa > Arthropoda > Insecta > Diptera > Culicidae > Aedes > Aedes albopictus. The sequence continues at coordinate 208,999,234 of NC_085136.1, read as the reverse complement.
CATCCTTTGAAGTAAGTTTTGTTTGCAAGTGTAGTACGTTTTCAATAATCGCCTCTCGATTATCTCCGCAGTGCCAAAAAACCAACTCCAGTGACACCGAATCCGTGGGTAACGGGTGGTCCTCCCGGTGGTAAGGACGCCGTATTGGTGTTCCGAACTAGTGCTCTGTCCCCAGTGAATTCCAGCGCCGATGTGTCCGAAAGCGGTAATACATCCTCGGGGGTATCCGTTGCGTCCGACGATACTACAACTATAGCAGCTGCCTCGAGTTCAACGGTAAACTCGACCAAAGATCCTACCGGAAACCCTAGTAATAAGTTAGCCAACCACTCGAAAGTACTCGCATCACTGCCTAAAAATTTCAATGTTCAACGAAAATCCACTAGTATTAGTAGCGCCACTAGCAATGACGACGAGGAAGAAGATGGAGAAGACGATGAAGATGAGGACGATGACGACGATGAAGATGACGAAGAAGCAGAGGGAGAAGCAGAAGGCGATGAAGATGATGACAATGATGAAACGGCCACTTCGCAGGACGAAGCCGGTCCGTCCGTTCCGACGGGTAGCGACAACAAACCGAAAAAGCGCCAGTTGGAATCGTCTTCTTCCTCAAGCTCGCTGAGCAATGCTTCGGTCACCGGTCGGGAAGGTGATGAGATCGAGCCGGATATGCCTACGTCTAAGTCGGAACCGTTGCTGGCAGTGGTAGACAAAAAGTTGACCCGAAAGAGTCAGGAAAACAAAGAAAATCAAAGCGTGATCAAAACCGAGATGCCTGCGGCACAGTTGAATATATTTTACAAATTCATCAATACGGAAACGCGACTGCTTCGGAAGATACTGAATGCCCACGGTATGGGAGAGAGTGGTTCCGATAGTAATGATTTTAACCTGTTGTGGACGGGTATTCATCTGAAGCCAGACATCTTGAGGAATTTGGCACCGTATCAAAGAGTTAATCACTTTCCAAGGTAAGTTAACACGTGACATTTTTCCATAACGACGTACACTTTTCATTGTGATTCATTAGGTTTATAGTGGATAGTTAGTACTTGAACACATCTTGTTCAACGTGCCTTAATTGAGTTTATCAGATTTGTAGTGTGTAATAGAAGATTATGGATTGTCATTACTCAGTAAAATAGCGATGAAAACAGGAATTGTAATTTCAGATCGTACGAGTTAACTCGTAAGGACCGGCTCTACAAAAATATCGAACGGATGCAACATTTACGGGGATACAAGCATTTCGACATTGTCCCGCAATCGTTCTTGCTGCCGCAGGACTACAAAGAGCTTATCGCCGCCCACAACAAGTGTCGGGGTCCGTGGATCGTTAAACCAGTAGCTTCCAGTCGGGGTCGGGGCATCTTCATAGTGAACTCGGTATGTTGGTTCGTTATAGCTTTTGGGCGATCTTTGATCATAGAACTGTATTTGTATGATTTCAGCCGGATCAGATTGCTTCGTACGAGCAAGTGGTGGTCGCCAAATATATCACAGATCCGCTCTGCATCGATGGACACAAGTGCGACATACGATTGTATGTAGCCGTAACATCTTTTGATCCGTTGATCATCTATCTCTACGAAGAAGGCTTGGTTCGATTGGCTACGGTTAAGTACGATCGTGGTGCAGAAAATCTTTGGAATCCTTGTATGCATCTGTGCAACTACAGCATCAACAAGTACCATACGGATTACATCAAATCGAGCAATGCTGGCGATGAAGATGTAGGACACAAGTGGACATTGAGTGCCCTGTTAAGGCATCTGCGAAGTCAAGGGTGCAATACGGAGCAGCTGATGTTGAACATCGAGGATCTTATTATTAAGGCAATCTTTTCCTGCACGCAACCAATCGTTTCGGCCTGTCGGATGTTTGTGCCGCATATCGGAAACTGTTTCGAACTATATGGGTTCGATATATTGATAGATGACACGCTGAAACCGTGGTTATTGGAAATTAATCTGTCGCCTTCGCTTGGCTGTGATACTCCTTTAGATACGAAAGTAAAGGCATGTTTGCTAACTGATTTACTCACCATGGTAGGTATACCAGCGATTAGTCCGCTGCAGAAAGCGTGTTACGATAGTAAAGGGCAGAAGATTAGAAATCTTTCGACGCCCTATCGCCGGGTAAATTCGGCGGATTTTGTCCATAGCACTGGGACAGGTGCTAAGAAGGATAGTTCCAATCAGGGGGATTCAGGCAAGAAGCTTCTAACGACCCTCAGCGCCCTGACGGCGGAGGAACTGAAAATAGTTCGTTTCGCGCGTTCACAATACGAACGACGGGGTGGATTCGTTAGAATATTCCCTACCAGCGACAGTATGACGAGATACGCGGCTTTTATGGACCCGGTCACTGGTATTCCTACATCCGCTGTTACGTCATCCGGTAGTGGTTCATATCTGATGATTATCCCACACAACTACAATCAAATGTTGCATTCCCAACTATTCCCCCAGGGTAGTGATTTAGAGAACCGAATAGTGCATCGCATTCAAAAATACGAACGAGCACTAGAGAGCACCCTACCGATAACAATTGGTCCGAAGCATACGGCTCCAAAATGCGTCGATGAAGCTAAACGGTTGAGAATGCAGATAAGGAAATTGATCGAAAACGGCCATGAGTTAAGTATTCTTCAAGCAAGGCGTGCTTTTGGATTATATCTAGAGTACATCCTCAAGCGACTTTCATCGGAACCGAAGCATAGCCATGAAGAATTGGTTATGAAGTTTTTATATCGAGTGGGAGCGCACATGAAAACTCCGTTCTTTTTCCGAAACTTCGGCAATAAAGCTCTAGGGAAAGATCGAGGGGCGATGGTTGCTAAGCAGTTGGGAGATTATCTACATTTGTACAATAAGGAAACAGAAGCATTTGTCGATACGTTTGATATGGTCGGTATGGTTCCCATCAAACTGTTCGACGATTTCCTTATTCAAGCAAGCGAAGTGGATGTAGAATCGGTGCTCACTCTGCACACAAACCTCACCCAAACGATGCCATTCCTGTACAGCGGATGTTCCTCAAGTATTCCACCGGCTCCACCCATCCCAGTAGGAGCACATGGTTTTCTCAAAGCACTGCCCTGCATGGCTCCAGGAGGAGCCAACAAGGAACTGATCCGACTGGACCCGTATTACAAGAGCAACAGCGAGGCACGAAGCAGCCGAACTGGACTGACTACGGCCGCCGGACGGGCTGAACTGCGGAACGACAGAAGCATGCGGTTGTCACCGATGAAGAAGAAACCACCAGTTGGCAATATGGTTAAATCTTCGCGGGAGAGAGATCAACGGTCAAACTGGCTTTACTAGAATGATCTCGCTGAAAAAAAAATGAAGGAAATGCATGCGGCCATTCAGATGTGTTCCAAATTAACTGGTGTTAAAAATTTATGTTTGTTATTATTTTAGTTCTTTATAGGTATAGTGCTAAAGGTGCTTACTTTGGCACTTTTATGTAAAATTTACTATGATGTGTAAAACTATGTGTTTTGTTCTCGTTTGTCTTTGAGTGACACAATGCAATGGTCACATTTAGTTCCAGGCAACAGATGAAAAAAAAAACATAACATTCTGTGTCTGAGCTTTCCCTTTCTTGGCTTCTTTAGCAATGTTGAGATAATTTCAAGCAGTTGCCCAGCATTCAAATATTTTATAACGGAATTTTTAACTCGATCCAATCATGCGTTACGGCCTAGTTTTTTTTTCTATTTCTGATGAATTTTAGCGACAGAAAGATTATCGAATAAATGACAAAATAGCTGGACTGTATAGTTCCTGGCTTAGTTGGTTGAAATTTGTGATTTTAAGACATTCGTGAAACAAAACATGGAGGCGCATTTCATCCAAATTTGGATTAATTTTCCAAATAATCCAAATTGATTAATCAACATAAAAAATGAGTCATTGTACATTTTTTGTAGAAATTTGTTTAAACATCGCAGTTTTTGGCTCTTTATTTATGGGGTTGTTGTACACCGACCTTAAACAAAATATCAAGTTATTAGTTACGTTACAGTTTTCAAGAAAGAATAACAACTGAGGATATTTACATTGACATACACAACAAGGAGAAGAATCCAACAATATAACAATCGTCACAATATACCCATTATATCGCGCAAATTTACATACGTATTCTAAATAAAATTTGCAGAGCACATAATGGAGAAATTGATATTACACCATCTATACCTACCACTGTAGGCCAAAGATTTGGTTTTAAAGAAAAAAGTTAGTTAATCTTAGAAGCAAGGCATGGGAAAGTATATTGTTAAAACGAATGTATGAAATCGAATCTAGTCACATATTGGTGATGTTGTATGCAATAAAAAACAATCGCGCTAAAACAGTTCGTTTATTCTAGACTTCATCTGTCAGCATAATGGTTATTTATTCAGCAGTACCTACACACTTTTCGTTTCGTTTAACTGTGAAAACCTGCCGATAAATCCATAGTAAAATATCCTCATACAAACGAGGACAAGTGGTAAATTTGAAAATTTAAAACCATCAACAAAGTTTATGTAAGCAACTTTTAAAATATCAAATCCGAAGATATATATTTTTGATAGTAGCAGTTGCAAATTTCTTGAAACAAAAACTTTAACATTAATCGTAAATATTTACCAAATTTGCATGGTTCGAAACAGCTTACATACAAAACTCTAAAAAAAACAAACAGGAAAACTAACTTTTCCCTCGACGGTTGAAAACATTTTAAGCACAAAACCATTCAAACTAAAAGCTTTGTAGATTCACTTAAGACAGCAAATGGAAAAGTTTACAAAAAAATAGAAATTGCACAAAGAAGTTAATCCGACAGCCGGCACAAATATAGAAACTCAAACCGTTCAATACGCATTACTGCCTTCGTCCATACAGTCGTTGAAATGTTCTAAAAAAGTAGCAACATATTTTATAGATTGCTTTTCAATCGTCAAACAAAGCTTGCTGTAAGCAATACACATGCGTAAGAAAAAAAAAATGCAAATCAAACTGTTTCGCAGCTAGATTTTAAATCTTAGTTCCGAAAGTCGACTTATAGCAATCAGAGTTTTACCAAACAACAACAGCCTAAAAATCATAGATTTAATAACTCGAAATTAAATTATTGTTTCCTCTTCTATTGCTATCCTTCTACGCTTGTTGGTTGTATACCGATCCATGACACTAACCTACCATAGGTTACCGTGCTTTGCTATGCTTATCAAATCAACAGATTCATCATCTTCCGGATTGAGATTACTTAATAAACTTGCTTGATACTCACTCACTCACACGGTGCAAACGTGGATTTTGAATTGCACGCAAAGAGATTCCACGGCTTCACACAAAGTACTTTGTGTGCTACTTATTATCTGGTAAATATTCGATTTCAAGTGTAAATCAATTTCAATAAAAATTACTAATCAGAATATTGTAATCTTGATGGCTGCATAATATCACATTCCTTGTTGACTATTGTATGTAATCGAAGAGACTCGTGAATATCCCTGATTGGCGACTATTACAAGGATCGTTGATTATTCCCCAACAAGTCATCGGCATGCACAGACGAACTCAAGACCCAAGAAACAGCATCTGTTTGACACTTTGAAAATTTGATCGAGTCAAACCAGATGTTCGAGCATTGGTTTTTTTTTGACAAATATTTGACTCTGTGTACTAAAACAGCTTAATTTTTTAGTTGTATCCCGCGTTTCATTGCATGGCCCGGATACATAAATCTTTTCACGATTTCGGCAAAATTCCAGAATTGTTCAACTTAAGGGGGGAAATTCCGCGAACTGGCAATTCCGAGTGAAGTTGCACATGCACATGGAAACTACGGAAGTATAGGAAAGGCGTAAAAAAGTTGTCCCTGCCGTTATAAAAAAAGCAGAGAAAATTGCTATGGCCCGGAAGTCGTTATAAGTAAGTATACTAGTCAGCCTAATCTCGGACGAGTATCGGGAGTTATAATTATAATGATATTTAATGAAACTCAACATATATATACATGAAAAAGATGGATGAATTATTAGTGAAATTCCGAAAAAATCCACAACTCAGGTGAGATTTGAACTCACGACCCTTATTCGCTAGACAAGTGCTTTTCCAACTAATCTACCGACACAGCATTTTAGTTGTCATAAGGTAATTCAAATCTCATCGATCATGTTTCATCCTTCCCTTGCACCGCAAATATATCCATCTCTTATGATCATATGTATATGAAGAGCGAGAGCAATTTATTTAGTATTAAAACTGTTGCCTATCTTACAGGCGTCTCTTCTCCATCCACTTGATGAGGAAGAACAAATGAAGCCAGGCTGGATTTCTCCGAGAATTTTTCTAGGAGTTCCTCCAGGAATATCTCTATCCAGGAATAATTTCTTCAAGAAATTGTCCGGGAAATCCTCCAGAAATTCTTCCAGGAATTCCTCCGGGAATTCCCCCAGAAATTCCTCCGGGAATTTCTTCAAGAAAGCTTCCGTTTTTTTTTTTAATCCACTGGGAATTTCTCCAGGAAATCTTCCTTCAGAAAGTCTTCCGTGTTTTTTTTTTTCAGGAAACCCTCTGAGAATTTCTCCAGGAATTTATCTGAGAATTTCTCCAGAACTCCTTTGTTTTCTCTAGGGGTTCCGCCGGAAATTTCGCCGGGAGTTCCTCCGGGAATGTCTATGGAAATTCTCCCTGGAATTTCTTCAGGAAGTGCTTCCAAAATTTTTCCTGGAATTCCAATAGGCATTTCTTTACGATTCCCTCCACGAATTTCTTCGGGAATTCTTCTAAGACTCCTATCAGCAATTCCTCCGGTGATTCCTTAAGCTATTTATCCAGGACTTTTTCCGGGATTATTTCCAGGAATTCTTTCGGGTATTTCTCCAGGAATTCTCCCGGGGATTCTTCAAGGAATTTCCACAGGAGATTCCTCCAGAGATTCTTCCAGGAATTTCCTCCGACAGCTTTCCTTAGAAAGATTCTTCCAGGAATTTCCTCCGACAGCTTTCCTTAGAAAATTCTCGGATCCCTGTACCGTGCCATGCCCTAATACCGTGTGCCTCCTAATACCGTGTATTTGACAAAAAACTCAAATATTTTACTAACTGTATTATTTTTTTAACTGTGTAACTAGTTCAATCATTAGCATATTAAACCTTCTCAAGTTAGGCGTGATAAATTTGGCACATATTTACAAAAACAAGCTATTAAAAATATTTACAGAATGTGAGTGCAAAGTGCCAATACACGGTATTAGAGCATGGTTCCTTTTATGTTCCAAATACCGTGTTTAGGCTAAAGCTTGAAAACTGAAAATATTATTGATACTTTTTACTTTATGAATCAATTGCACAAACCTCTAGGCAACGTTTGGCGTACAGGTTCTTTTAAGTATGAACTTAGTATGATTGATATAGTGATTATTCAAACGACCACCAATGTATGCGGGTCGCATACACGGTATTAGGAACAATGCTTTGTTTTACAATTTTGATTTTAACAATGGATTAAACATTTGGAATTCCATTAATCATATTTATTATACATAATAAACACAATAAGCAATAATATAGCGTTTGAAAAATCAAGAAACATGGATTATTGATTTTTACAGGGCTTTTGAAGTGAAGAGCATCCTTAAGGTCACGGTATTACGGCATGGCACGGTACTAGAGTGTGTCAATTACAGAGGTGAGAAGAATTAAATAACCTTTGAAATTTGGCGAACAATATGCTCTTGAAAAATCCTTCGTCGACGAGTTCAGTTCAGTTCAGCAAAAAATCAGCCAACCTTGATACCTACATAGGATAATTGTTGTCTGAATCAGTCAATAAACCGTTTTTCTTCGATCGCAGTACGCAGTTGCGAATAGATGGCAGTTCAAACGGTAGTCACCGTAGAAAGTTTCTGCCAGGATCAAGGAGTTTTTTTTTTTGGCGATTCATTTTGAACACGAAACTGGGTGCGATTCAGTAGTTAAAATGAGCTTTGCCAGATAATGTCAGAACGTGTTTTTTTTTGGCGAAACTAATTAGACTTATACGTGTACGCTGAATAGACCACATTCAAGAATTCGAATGAATCTACCTCGTTTGTGACCTTAGACGAATTGAAGCAGGTTGATGCTATTTCAAATTGACTGCTCAACATTGCACACAAAGAAGAGATACTGTCTGAGAAATTGCACTATCCTCACATGATCGCACATGCTCCTCGGTTTTGTAGACGATCGCATCGACATCGATCGTAGGGCAGGGAAATGATCTTATACTCCTCTGCAGAGGGAGACGGGTCTGGTACGTTTGGCATAAGGCCGTTTGGCATAAGGCAGTGGCGTCGCGGAACCTCACTTTTTACCTGTGCACCGACCCTAAAACTTGCAATTGCAGGGGATTTATGATCAAAATCGAAATAGAAATGAGTGAAAGCAGCTATTCTCGTCATTTTCTAATTATTATAAGCAAATTTGTTCAAAAAATTTAAGAATTTATACTTGGTGAACAGGTAAAAAGTGAGGTTACGCGACGCCACTGGCATAAGGACATTTGGCATAATGACGTTTGGCATAAAGGACATTTGCCATAAAGGACGTTTGGCATAAAGGACATTTGGCATAAAGAATATGTGAAATATATTTTCCCTCAGGAGAAAAATTAAAGAACAACCTTCAATGGAAAGAAGGCAAACTTGTTAGTGGAGCATTATTTTGGATCTCTTATTTTCGAAATAACCTTTTGCTTCCATGAATTTGATTTTTTTTCCGAAAGGGGAATGTTCCTTCTTTTGTATATAGGCTGTTCTTTATCAATACAAGCAATTAAGATTCCGATAATGGTTCTTTCCAGCAAATCATCCTTGTCTGCATATTATATTAACAAAAATCAATACATTATAATGTATTATCCTTCTTTGGAAAACTTTTTCTTCTTTGACGTTAAATATGTAGTTTATTTTATGCCAAAAAAGACGAACCAGCCAAGGGCTGAAAGTCTCTTTAATAAAGACAAATCAATCAATCAATATGCCAAACGTCCTTTATGCCAAGTGTCCTTTATGCCAAACGCCCTTAAGCCAAATGGCATTATGCCAAACGGCCTTATGCCAAACGTACCAGACCCGAGGGAGACAGTGGGGATAGGCCTTAATGATAAACTCGATCAAGACGAACTACACGATTGCGGGTAGAGACAGAGGCAGGCAGGCGTAGTGGTGTTAGTGCTGAGGTGGGGATTGATGCGCATCCCCATGAAATAATTATAGGATTTATTTATCTTGGAACACTTCTGACATGTGACAATGACGTTTCCCGTGAAGTAAAAAGGCATATTGCAGCTGCGGATAGGGCCTTTAATGGATTGCGTAACCAGATTCACTAATAGCTATGCAAACGGTGCATTGGATTTTGTTAAATTTTAAATGCTCCATTAGTTTTGAGGCGCGTGGGATGCATGAGTAGTTCTGGAGCAGACAATGGTTTTATATGTCCACATGACCGCAATGCTGCACATGGTTGCTACTCATAAGGAATGTTCTCAAAAGTTAGCCTAAACATCTTTCGTACTTTTCCGACTTCAATCGGCTCTTATTCTGTCAAACATGCCTTTTCACATTTTTTAAGGTCCTAAGCAAGTAAATATAAAAACATTAAGGTATATAACGATTCCACATACCGATACGTGCTTTGCTCCCCGTTTTACTTCTCATCCGGCACATAATCTTCATCGTCGTCATCGTCCGAGTCCAATTCCAAATCTTCGATGTTCTGAAACAGGGACTCGTCGATCCGCACATTTTCGATCGGTTCTCCAGCGTCCATCAGGAACTTCAGATCGGACTCGTTGAGGGTATTGTCCTGCAGGAACAGTTCCTTTCCTGTGAGCTTTCGCGTTTCGCCAAGGATCTTCTCTTTTCGCTCTGTGATGCCCATTTCCCGCTCAAAGTTGGTTTTCCACACCATGAAGGACTCCACTGTAACTCGAGTGCCCTCGAACTTTTTGCGTTCCTCTTCCTCTTGATGTCGTTTCGCTGCCTCCTTCTCATTTTCAGCTTCATTCTTCAGTTCGTCATATTTGCAGTTCAGCCACTCCTGTGCGGAACTCACCAACGAGAAGATCATTTCGATTCCGATGTTCTCTTGGATCTGGTGAGGAAAATAGAGAAACAAATTCAAGCAATTATTCGTATGGTTACATTACTTGTGGAAGTTTCGTCAGGTGGTAAACTGGCAATTATGACTAAGTTTACATATTACTAATTTGAATATTAAATTGCTTCCCAATAGCACTTACCGTTTCTTGAATATGTTCCAGCAGCCCCTTTTCGTAACCGTCACGAAAATTTTCCGGATCTTCAATCTCTACCAGAGGTGCTGTGTCCGGGTATTTTTCCGTATAGGTAAACACTAGCTTGCAGGACAGTCCTTCGGTTTCCACTTCCGGATCGTATTCGGTGGTCGCAATTGGAAGTTTGAACCGGTGGAGCGGTTCCGTTTCCAGCACTTCCAGCTCTCCGCAGTAGATCGAATCGAGCGCTTCGATTTCATTGCACTGATCTTCTCGATGGTTTCGCTCCATGCTTTTGCAAATTGCTAGACGACACTAATGGCAGTAACGTGAGGGATATTTTTTCCGAACCTACCGGTCGGGGAAGCAGTACGGTTCTATAAGAAGTGATCTAGGAATCGACTTGCGCTCGAAACGGCATGCGGAATCCTTATATTCCGAATATTATTCCGCCACGCCAGAAAACACTCGCCACAGAACCGATTTTGATACGATTTTCGTAAACACCGCACACGGTGCCGCAAGGTTGACAGATCTGTCAAAATAAAGTTAAAGCCGAAATTAACATTGCGCGTTCTCATGTTCTCAAACTGGATACAAGTGAGGGGGTTAGAAGCAAAGGGGTGTAAGTGACAAAAACTCACTTTCGAGTAAATCAGTAACAAATTTTGAAAACGACGTATAATCAATGGGGTAGCATTGATTATACGTCGTTTTCAAAATTTGTTACTGAAATGAGGTTTAAAGTTTTTGATAAATTTTTCATCCCATATAAAATGTATGGAGTTTCAAAATCAACCCAATTTTCTCTGATTTATTGTAATTTTTCCAATCATCGTAGAAACGATCTTAAAAAAGTTCCTGAAAGCTTAAAGTCCGAAGAATTTTATGATATGCTCAACTCAAAATCGACAAAATGGTCACTTACACCCCTTTGATTCTGGGCCCCTCAAGTCCAACATTTGAAAGCTGCTACAATCAGGGAGGGTGCAGGCACGTCAAACTCGAACAAACTACGCCTACCTACCATGCATCGAGCGGGCCTTCCCAAACAACACAATGCGATTTCGCGGGCCATCCCCATCGGCAAAATAAACCGATTTCCAAGCAAGATTCGACCAGGCTTCTGGTCGCGTTGCCAGTCACACTCACACACTCACAAAAGATGAGCAGTAGGCCTACCTTGCCGCATGCGGGTCCCCTGGCTACAATGGATTTCCAACTAAATTGGATTCTTTAGGGGTATCTGGATTATTTCATAATCGAATTGGGTTCTTTAGGGGTATCTGGATCATTTCATAATCAGATTCCTCGCCCCAAAATTAGTCTAAATCCAAAATTTCATAATTTTTGGAGTCCAGGAACTATTTTTAAAATGCATTTAAAGTTTGTATGGGGAAAATTTTTTGTTCGGGTCGAACTGTCATTTTATCAATTGAACTGTCATTCTATCCACGAAAATTAAAACTGTTTTGTTAATTTGACCATCAAAATAAAGGTATTGGAATCCAATAAAATCACGTAATACTCAGAAAAATGAGCTCTTTCGATTAGGCTATAGAAAATAGCAATATTTTATTCATTAAACAACCCAATTCTCCAACCAAAAATTAGTAGAAATCCAAAATTTCATAATTTTTGGAGTCCGGGAACTATTTTTAAAATTCGTTTAAAGTTTGTATGGAGAAATTTTTTTGTTCGGGTCGAACTGTCACTTTAGGGAAGATTCAAAAATTACGTCCATCGTTTTTCGGGATTTCTAGACCCCCCTCCCCCCTCTGTCACGCAATTTCCCTATACCCAATACACGTACTGTCACACTTTTCTAGACCCCCCCCTCCCCCAAATGTTGGACGTAATTTTTGAACGTTCCCTTATCGATTGAACTGTCATTCTATTCACGAAAGTTAAAACTGTTTTGTTAATTAAACCATCAAAACAAAGGTATTGGAATCCAATAAAAACAGGTTATACTAAGAAAAATGAGCTCTTTCGATTAGGCTATAGAAAATTGGGTTTTTAAATTAAGAAAAATGTTTTGATTTTTTGATTTTATACGAAAGAGCACCTCTTTCTGAACCACCATGATTTTTTTCAGATTTTTAGAACTTTATTTTGGTACCTAAAATCGATTTCGAAGAGATTTTTCGAAATCACCTCTTGACAGCTGGGCAACTGCTTGACAGCTCCACCCAGTATAAAATGCGACGAGGGGTGATTCGACAAATCGCTCCCATAAAAACTTCAAATTGATTTTTAAATAGGTTCCCGGGCACCAAAATTCATGAAAATTTGGATTTCGGCTCAGTTTTGCATGCAGATTCAGAATATGGAATTATCTCAACACCATTAAAGAAGCCAATTGCAATATTTTATTCACTAAACAACCCAATTGGCTTCTTTAACGGTGTTGAGATAATTGGGTTTTTAAATTAAGAAAAATGTATCGATTTTTCGATTTTATACGAAAGAGCACCTTTTTCTGAGCCACTATGATTTTTTTCAGATT